>NW_028073560.1:0-7819 GCF_014824575.4 Sturnira hondurensis | reverse complement strand
TGTTTTTGTCATAAATGGGTGTTGTACTGTATCAAATGCTTTTTCTGCATCTATTGGTATGGTCATGTGATTTTTGCCTTTCCTTTTGTTTATGCGATGTATTATGTTTATTGACTTGAGAATGTTGTACCATCCTTGAACCCCTGGGATGAATCCTACTTGATCATGGTGTATAATCTTTTTAATGTATTGCTGGATGCAGTTTGCCAACATTTTGTTGAGGATTTGGCATCACGTTCATCAGCAATATTGGCTGATAGTTTTCTTTCTTTGTTGCATTTTTATCTAGATTTGGCATTAGGGTGGTGCTGACTTCATTAAAAAAGTTTGAGAGTCTTTCCTCTTCTTGTTTTTGTTGGGGGGGGGATAGTCTGAGCAGGATAAGGGTTCCTTAAATGTTCCTCTTCCTTAAATGTTTTGCAAGATTCTCCTGTGAAAACATCTGATCCAGGGCTTTTGTCTGCCAAGTGTTTTTTTTATTATTGCTTCCATTTCATCAGCTGTTATTGGTCTGTTCAAGATTTCTGCTTCTTCTTCATTCACTTTTTAGAGATTATATTTTTTCTAGAAATTTTCCCATTGCACCCAGGTTTTCAAATGTTTTGGTATATAGTTGTTCATAGTAATTTCTTACAGTCCTTTGTATCTCTATGTTATCAATTGTAATCTCTCCTCGTTCATTTCTGATTTTGTTTATTTGAGTCCTCTTTCTTTTTTCCTTGATGAATCTGCTTAAAGGCTTATCAATTTTCTTTATCTTTTCAAAGAACCAGCTCCTAGATTTATTGATCCTTTGGATATTGTTTTAGTCTCTACGTTGTTTAATTCTGCTCTGATCTTGGTTCTTTCTTGCCTTCTACTTGCTCTGGGCTTTCTTTGTTGTTGTTCCTCCAGTTTTTGTGTATGTAGGATTAGGTTCTTTATTTGAAATATCTCTATCTTTTTTAGGCAGGCCTGTGTCACTATAAACTTTCCTCTCAAGACTGCCTTTGCTCTGTTCTATAAGTTTTTGACTGTTGTGTGTTCATTTTTATTTGTTTCCAGAAAGTTTTTATTTCTTCCTTAATCTCATTATTAACCCAGTCATTGTTTAATAGCATGCTATTCAATCTCCATGAATCTGAGTGTTTTTGAGTTTTTTTTCCTTGAGTTGGTTTCTAGTTTCAGTCCATTGTTGTATGAGAAAATGCTTGATATGATTTCAATTTTCTCAAATTTGATTAGGCTTGTTTTGTGTCCTATCATGTGGGAAGTTTTTTAAGTGTTTTTGAAAATGTTTTATCTGCATTTGAAAAGAATGTTTTGAAAATATTTTATCTGCATTTGAAAAGAATGTTTACTTTGCTTCTTTGGCATGAAAGGTTCCATATATATCTGTTAAGTACATTGAATCTAGGATATTGTTCAATGCTGCAATATCCTTGTTGATATTTTGTTTGGAAAATCTATCCATTGTTTATAGTGGGGTGTTAAAATACCCTATTATAAGTGTCTTGCTGTCAATATCTTTCTTGAAGTCCTCCAAGATTTTCCTTATATATTTGGGTGCTCCTATGTTGGGTTCATATACATTTATGATGTTTATGTATTCTTGAGGCATTCTTCCCTTGAGTATTATGAAGTGTCATTCAGTGTCTTTTTTATGGCTTTTGTTTTGAAGTCTATTTTGTCTGACATAAGTATTAATATTCCCACTTTTTTTTCTGTCCATTTAGAATATTGTTTTCTAACCCTGACTTTCAGTCTGTGTAATTCTTTTTTTCTCAGTTTGGTCTCTTCTAGGCAGCAGGTATATGGGTTATATTTTCTTATCCATTCAGCTACCCTATGTCTTTTGATTGGAGGATTCAATCCATTAACATTTAAGGTTATTATTGATAGGCATTTATTCATCTCCCCCCTTTGTACCTGTGTTCCTCTCTTTCTCACTCTTTTCCTTCCTCTTCTTATAGCAGTCCCTTTAGTATAACTTGTAGTGCTGGTTTGGTGGAGGTATATTCTTTGAGCCTTCTTTTGTCTGGGAAAATTTTTATATCTCCTTCCATGTTAACTGAGAGCCTCACTGGGTAGAATAGTCTTGGTTGCAGTCCTTTGTTTTTCATTATTTGGAATATTTCTTGTCATCCTCTCCTGGCTTGAAGTGTTTCTGTTGAGAAATCAGCCATAGCCTCATTGGAACCTCTTTTTATGTTACTTTTTGTTTCTTCCTTACTGCTGCTTTTAAGATTCTCTCACCATCTTTAAAATGTGGGGTTTTAATTATGATGTGTCTTGGAGTAGGCTCCTTTGGGTTCATCCTGATTGGGACCTTCTGTGCTTCCTGAACTTGCATGTTTTTTTCCCCTCTTTAGATTCAGAAACTTTTCTGTCATTTCATGAAACAGGGTTTCTGTTGTTTACTTCTTTTCTTCTCCTTCTGGTATTCCTATGATTTGAATGTTGTGGCGTTTCATGTTATTTTTGAGTTCCCTTAACCTATTGTCATATGTTTTGAGTCTTTTTGTGCAGCTTCTCTACCTGGGTGTTTTTTTCCACTTTGTCTTCTAGCTCACTAATTTGGTCCTCTTCTTCATTCAGCCTGAATGTAATTCCTTCTAGTGTGCTTTTTATTTCAGGAATTATATTTTTCATTTCTTCCTGGTTTTTGTTTATAGTTTCTATTTCCTTTTTCATACTGTTATAGTTCTCACTCAGTTCCTTGTAGTTATCTGTTAGTTCCCTGAGCATCCATTTAACCACTCTTTTGAATTCTACAACTGATAGTTTGCGTATCTTCATTTCATTTAGCCCTTTTAGTGGGGAGTCTTCCATTCATTTTGATAGCAGGCTCTTTTTTTTCCTCCCAATTATAAGTGACTCTTTTTGTTTGTTTCTGCACTTCCTGATGTTTCACTTTGCCAGCTGTCTTTGTAGGGTGAACGTCTATGGTAAGAGTTCTGTGGGAGTCACTAGTGTGGTCTCTTTGATCTCCTTTTCTGGATGAGAGAAACCTTTTCTAGGTTTGCCCTTTCTTCTGTTTGTGTGGGCTCTCTTGTTGTACTGGGTTTTTACCTGTCATTGCTTCCTTGTTGGTGGGTTCTCTCCTCCAGCAGGTATATTGGTGTTCACAACTCCCAACTAATTTTGTATGTGACCAGTGGCAGGAGGAAGGCAGAATGGATTAAGACAGTAGGGGAGTATTTTATGGCATTTAACATACCAACAAGTAGAAAAGAGACAGGAGATCCTTTGGATATGTACCATGTTAACCGTGATATTTCACCCAACTTACCACTTTTTATAAAAGGTGAAAGAGAGATAAGACTCTTATTAGAGGGGAGGGTGATTATGAGCTGAATCCAAAAAACAGAGAGCTTGTGAAAGGTTAGATGATGTAGTAAGAGTAAAGGATAGAAAATAGGCGGAGTGTATGAGAGAATAGAGTTAACCACAATAGTGATAAAGCTCTGGAAGACAGCGAAATGGGCTAAGACCAGGGAGGGGTGCTGTGTAATAGTTACAATGATATGGAACAACAATTATTCACAATAATACTGGAACAACAATAATATGACAATAAATATATGATCTAAATAACAAAAATAGAAAGTACATGACCAAGAGTAGTGTGTTATGAGAACACAAGTGAAGTGAAGAAAGGAAAATTAAAATACAATATGAAAGAGAACAAGGAAAACCAGTCAAAATGCAATTAAATAAACAAACAAAATGAAGAAAACTAAACAGAAAGAAGAGAAATAAAAAATACTGATAAAATAAAAGAAGTAAAAATACTGAAAAAATAATGATACAAATAAGCAATAAAAAGCAAGTTCTATAGGATAGCAGAGTGAAATTTGCCTCAGTTTCTCACTTGCCTGTGTCAGCCTGTGCTCCCTCTCTGCGTCTGTCTCTGTCCCTTTCACTGCTCTAGGTCTTACTGTTTTGCATCAGTGGGAGGGCAGGGGTGCAGAAGGGCGGGGAAGAAAGAAAAAAGAAAAGCCTCCTATTGATTTTAAATCCACCAAGTGAGTTCTGTTGGTCTTCCTGGATGCCCAGGCAGAGAGGGGCTGTGCTTTGCTTTTCTCCCTTCCAGTGGCTTTTAGAGGATGGGGTCCAGATCTGGGCCATAATATTCACTGTTGCCCAGCCTCCAGTCCAGGCCCTCTGTCCGTTGCTGGGCCCCCACTTTCCATCTGCACCAAGCCAGTACCTTTAATCCACCAGTCGTGCCACCCATGAATTGCACTGATTAGGGGCAACTCAGATGCCACCTCCTTCCTCTTTGTTGGCCTGGGGGCTGTGCACTCTCAAAGTCTCTTCAGGCCAGTTCAGTTCCCCCACTAAATTAAGTCTCTCTGGAAACTGCCAGATCCCTGAGACCCGCTGCCCTCCTCTAAACTGTTCCTGTGACGTTCATCCTCCTTCCTCTTTGCTGGCCAGCCGCTGTGCCAGAGCTCCTTAAATAGTGGTCGAGAGCCTTTTTTTTGAGTAAAACCTTCTTGTTTAAGCTCATTGTTCTTAACAAGGGCCTGGCTTTTCACACCAACCAACTTTCTAACAAGTCTGGAGACTATCCAGGTCAGGGTCCTACACGGCCGAATTCTTCTGCCTTCTCCAGGTGTCGCCAGTTTCTCTGGTAATGCCCTAGCCCTAGACTGCAGTCCCAGCGGAGGAACACTGCCTCTGTGTGTCTCCCAATTTGTCTTTATTCCCCGCAGCAACTTCAAGCATCCGGGTCTCTCCTAGCGTCCTGCTGTCTTCCCAGCTTTGGTAGGGGACAGATCTGCTGACCTGGCTTTCCTCCAAAGATCCTGCTGTCACCACCGACCATAGTGGCTAGCACCAGGCCTGGGGCCACAGCGGCCTAGGTCCCTGCGCAGATCCCAGGGACCTTACCATCCCAGTGCAATCCCCTCACTGTCTGTTTTTCAATGTCCTCTGCAATTCTGGGCCTCCAAACTTCATTTAAGCAGAGATTCCACTGGCTATTCACTCTGTTCCTCAGAAGATCAGCTTCTGTTCCAGCCGGGCACAGAGGGAAGTGGGCTCTGCTCCCACCTTCTTTGTTGCCATTAAATCCCTCTTTCTTAAAAATTAACTATGAAGTAAAAGTATCTCCTATCCACTTTCCATGGAAAGCTCCTCTAACAATGGACACAAAGAGTCCCCTACTTGTTCTTTCTGGCTCATATCTCCAGATACTTTCTAATGTAAATGCTAATCTACTTGGAAACTATTTTATAGGATATGAAGTAGAGAGCTGTTTTTATTTTCACAGCAAATCATCAATAGTGCAAAGTCCGATTATAAATAATCTATCATATCCATACAATTTTAATATTCCATATCATATTTTAATATCAACATATACTTGGAACCTTTTGTGGAGAATTTCCATTTCATTTTGTTTCATATTCTACACCATTATCATGTTATATCAGTGGCTTTGTAGCAAGTGCCAGTGTCTATTCACTAATATCTTACAAAAATTATTTTTTAATTATTTCATATTTATTCTCCACAATACCATTTAACATCAAATTATTTGCCCACCCTAACTCTACATCATAGAACAAATATAAAATGTAATTCTGATTATAATTACAGTTAATTTTATATTGGAATTAAGGAAAGATTAGCATAATTTTTATGCTAATTTAAGGTTTGTCTTTATGAATATCTATCATTTTTTTCAGGTTTTCTTTTAGTCCCATTACTAAAATCATGCACTGTTTTCTTCATATAGTTCTCATCTTTTCTTGTAAATTTAATAAAAGATTTTGTAACTCCTACTTGCTCTCTTGCATTTTATCACTTAAAGTCATCACAGATCATGAAATAGAGACAACTCTTAAAGCTCCAAATAATTTTGCAATTGTCTTGGAATAAGGAAATAAAGAGGACAAATTATTGGGAAGAAATTGGGTGGGTATTATTTACACATATAATAGGTGCAACATGTATTTGATAGCTCTAAGTAATAATAACTTGAAATGCTCAGATAAAAAATAACCTTTAAAATATAGTTTTTATCCAACCCCCACATCCCCTCCCATTGTGTTGGGTTTAGGTTGTGCTATGAATGCACAGTTTCCCACCAGGACCACGTCACAGCTTCATTCTCAGGGACAGAGGCAAAGTTTGCTCATGGGACCCAGGTCTGGACCTGGAACTGATGTGCACATGGGAGTCACCAGGGCCTGTCCTCTCTGGGCCCTGGCAGATGGACAAATCATCTGTATGGCCAGGAGCACTCAGCAGCTTCTCTCCACTTGTTTTCCTCGATTCAGGATAAGAGGTACAAGATTACAGAACAATTTCCAAGAGGATTATTCTCTGAATACATTGTAGAACTGGATTTTGTTTTAAAATTTTAGTTGAAATAAGACATTTCTTATTTCACAGGGAATAGAATTCTACATATTTCTTCTTGATTCCAGGAATAGTAATGTCACCAAGAAATAATTTTCTCATTTTGGCCTAGTAAATTATCACAATGTCAAATGATAAATGTGGCTTTATTAAAAATGAAGTTTATTCACATTTATCAAGTGTAGTGTGCTGCAAATTTGCTTTTCCAGTTAGTAGAGAGTTTCCTCCTTTCAGAATCACATTCCCAAACTGGTGAAGGAGCAGCCCTGATGATCCTGAGGACAGAAGGAAGGGCCTTTCCTTTTGATGCAGTCTCTGAGAAGGTTCACACAGTTGAACAGCTGGAAGGAAAGAAGTCTGAATTCTCTGAGTACGTTTCCTGGTAACTTAGAAAAGCTGTGGTTGCCCAGTTGGGCTTGGTCTCTTTCTTTTCCTGATTTTATCCTTTTCATTCTCTATCATTTCTTTTCAATTATTACAGCCTTGATAGAAAACAAATATCTGGGGCAATTTATATGAGAAAAACATAAAACCTATATTTAAGGGCTTCCAAAGGAACCCAGAAGATCTCATGCTTTTTTTTCATTTGTTTGTCTTGCAGTGCTGGCCAGCACATGAAGATTAGGAGAATGGTGAGATTTTTGTAAGAGTTGTAACCAGTGTGATCACTCAGGCTGGATCAAAGTATTTGCAGAAGGGACTAAACTCATAGTGACCCCCCATGGTAAGTAACTTATTTTTCTGTTTTTGCAAAATTGGTAGATGCTATTTAGATAAAAACCATGTAGGGTCACCCTGCTCTGACTGCCACATTCTCAGCCTCAGCACATGAACAGCAGTTTTGCAGCTACTGGTCACTGTGTATGGAAACAAAAGTACTTTGTAAGTGGTTTATTTCCTTCTCTGCTTGTCAGCTGGTAGGAATTCTTTTCTTAGAATGCACATACACAAAGAAGGGTAGGCTTGGGCTAGAAATTAAAATATGTTGAGTACCGTGTCTGTAAACCATTGATATAGGTCATGCGTTTAAAATACTTTTCTTGTAGGCAGTCTTTTAATTGAGAGACACTTTTACTAGTGATCTCTTCTCTTATTTTGAGATAAAACATAATGCTCCATTCTCTTAATAATTTGATAAATTATTTGCTTTTTACCTCATCCCTAGCAGCCATGCAAAAACTTAATTCCTATAGTGAATGAGTAAAGAGCATCTCAATGTGTGCTACCACTAGTCTTGTTATATTGAGTAAAGATGGACCAGTTTAATGCAATTATCAGCTCAGTAAACCGTTTCAGTTCCACCATCTATGAAAAGAGTTTGCATTGTTTTGTATCCTCATTTGTTTGTTCATTGTGTCAGCAAAAATTGAGAGGAGGCAGTTTCTGTGCTGGAGAATGCTGGAGATAAAGGAGTGAAAAAGACATAATCCTAACCCTCAAAAAGCTTCTAGTCTAGTGTCTAAGT
>NW_028073559.1:0-774 GCF_014824575.4 Sturnira hondurensis | reverse complement strand
AGAGGTGAAGCTGAGGAGGGAGCTGGACTCTCGGGGGCTGAGCCCTGCCTCCGTCAGGGCCCCTGACTGCAGCCCCCGGGGGTGAGGGGAGGCCGGGCCCTGGGCATTTTTCTCACCACAGCTTCTCCCCCAGTGCTCTGCTTGGGCCAGACCGTCCACATGCAGGAGGGTGAGTCTACTGTTTTCAATTCATTTTTAAATTAATGTTGTGTTTTCTGACCAAGTATTAATGTTTCTTAGAGTCCTCTGATGGCTCATCTTCAGCTCAGACGAGGCTCAGGCCCTTCTCTCTCCGTCTGGAAGGGTCTGTTCTCACGCTGTCTGACCCGCTGATCTGGGGAGACCCAGCCTTTCCTGCACTTCCTCAAACCCTATGTCCTGCTCCCTTCACCCGTCCCCTCCCTGACTGACATTTCCTCTCCCTGGGCTTGGCAGTCCACACTTGGCCTTCGGGTCTCAGCTCAGCGCCCCTTCCCTCTGACCCTCAGAGGGGGTCAGTTGTCAGTCATCTGCCCCGAGACTCACACTCACAGGGGCTGCCTGTCACCCACCTCGCGTGGCTGTGGGTTTGCCCGACCCCTTCATCGGCTTCTCTGCTCCCTCTGCCTTCCAGTGAAGGAGGCAGGTGACTGTGTGTGTGAGTCTGGTGTTTGTGGGGCCAGTGGCACATGGGGCGCCTCTGTAGATGGAGAGGAACTGGGATGTGGATGAAGGAATAAGCCAGGGGCTGACCCAGGGAATGAGAGGGGAACCTTGGTCAGCATCTGCCTCTCT
>NW_028073558.1:0-824 GCF_014824575.4 Sturnira hondurensis | reverse complement strand
TACATCACTGAGATTATTATATGATTTTACTTTTCAGTGTAATAATTAAAATTTCTGTGTTGGGTTTCTGATGTTGAAACACATTCGCATCCCAAAGATAAGTCACATTTAATTATGCCATATTATTTTAAAATAATTTTTTGGATTCAATCAGCTCACCTTTTGGTTAGGATTTTTATATCTACATTCTCCCGCACGTGGAGATGTGAGTGCTAACAACATGTTATTTTTTTATCCTCCTCATAACAATTAAGGAAGTTTTTGATAGGAAACGTAGCTCAGGATTCACCCTAATGATTCAGAATTCTCCTGAGCACTTGAGTGGCTCCAGAGACTGCTCATGCATCCCTTTGTTCATCTCCTTTAAATGGAAGTATTGCTGCAGAGTGTGTCCTGAAATCAATGATAAGACCTCTGAAAGGGGCAGATGTGGAGATTCCCCTTCCTACCTTGTCCTAGATTTTTCTGAGCCCTTTGACTTCATGACAAGATGCTCCCAGTCTCTACTCTGCCCATTGTGTAGCTATACACCTGCGACAGTTCCCCCAACAGTGAAACGTCTTTATTGGTTTGGGCATGCTCAGTTAATCTTTTTTGTCCACTGGAGGAGAAAATGTTGGTAAGCTTATTAGAGAGAGGGAAAGAGGAGGCACACATTGAACAAAGGGGACAACCTGGCATATACTGAGAGTGAATTGGTTTCAATCCCCTCATACATGTGAGTTTTTAAATTCAACAAATTTTTGTCCAAACAACATAGTTCTTAGGGCTAAATCTTCTGTAATATATCTAGCTAAGGTGTTCTCCGCAGTGGATCTGCCTCA
>NW_028073557.1:0-524 GCF_014824575.4 Sturnira hondurensis | reverse complement strand
TGAGCCTCAGTTGGCAGGGTGGTGGGAGGAAGCCCCTCTGTGGCGAGTCCGAGGGGCACCTCCCAGCAGCACGGACGCCCTGGCCGCGGGGCCTGCTCTGGAGGGCGTGCCTGGGTGGGAGCTGCGGTCCGTGTGCCCCCCGCGGAGCCTCCGCGCCAGCTGCCTCACCCCGAAGTCTGAAGGGCCCGGCCTCCCCAAGGTGCCCGGGAGGCGAGACCGACCAGCCCTGGACGTTGCTGATGAGGCTGAGATGGGGAGGGGCAGGTGCGTGATTATGCTGATGTGACCTGATGAGCTTTCCGTGGAAGTTGAACCAGTAATCAGACGAAATGCCTGTGCATTGTAATCAGACAAACAAAATGCATGCACATTGTTTGAAAGGGTGACACTTTACTTTCCCTGAAGGTCAAGGGCACAGATTGTGTTATTTCATGAGGGAAAAACAATAAAATGAGAAACTACTGGCCACAACGATGCACAAGTGGAAGGTGCTGGGAGCTGCCCGGGAGCCCCGCCCAGTGTGC